>NC_080163.1:14616527-14640355 GCF_950295315.1 Erinaceus europaeus
CAAGGCTTTAGGGTAGAGAAGACAGTGTAATAGTTAACGCAAAAGACTTTCAGACCCGAGGCTCCAAAGTCCAAGGTTCAATGCCCAGCATCACCACAAGCCAGAGCTGAGTAGTGCTATAGTCAGTCTCTCCTTCTCCTTCTCCTTCTCCCTCCTCCCCTCCCTCTCTGTGTATCTTTTCATTAAAATAAAAAACATATTTTGTACTATCATACCAAAGTAAAAAAAAAAAAAACTCTGGGTAGGGGGTGAGGGTAGATTTTCAGTTTTACCATAGGGGATGGGATTAGGAACACAGATCTTTGGTGGGAGTGGTGTTAATAAAATAAAAAAAATAATAAAAACAACAACAACAAAATAGAAAATGTATATTAAAAAACCAAGCCTTTTAAAAAGATGACAAGATGTTAAGGAAGGAATAGGTAAGGTATTAAAAATAAAAGTCATGAATCAATTAATTCTTCATAAGTGGCATCAGCCAGCAATAGAGGTGGAGGCGGGGGGGGGGTCACTGTTCAAGCTGAACCTGAACTGGACAAAATTGTTCTAGACCAATGGCGCAGGCATTGATGAGGACACCAAGACCCTTTAATGGCAACATATAGCACACAGCATGTCACCTGCAGAGACTAGATGTTCTGAGAAACTGTTCAGTTCTGCTGCTGAGTGATCTTTATTTATGATTAGTGGATAAAACTCGTCACATTATGTGTAAGGCAGAATTCAATCAGATAGGATTCAAAATATCCCTCTTTGATGATTACATCCTCTCTCATTTCAAGTTCATTAGCATGCTCCCAGGATAATATGGGAAACACTGCTCATTTTCCACGGTCTGCAGGAAGATTCTGTGTCAGTGTCAGCTCCTTGTGAGAAAGGCTGTCTTGAAGATGTTACCCTCTCTCTCATCATCATGGGAATGATTCTTTAGTTTAATATTTCAAGTTGAAGGGAAAAAAAAAATCCAGGGATTACAAATCACTTCCTGTTTCCTTTCAATTTTGTCACCTTTCTTTTTACATCTTTACAAACTCCAGGGTTTTTAAACAGGGACAGCAGAAGATGGTGCTTGCTTCCAAGGTGAGTGTTGGTGATGAGCTTAAGATGATGGAGAGAGACTGAAGGACAGAGTTTGCAGGGTGGACAGGGAAGACGAGGATCTGTATTCTAGTGGTAGACACACTCTAGTTACGCTACTAGTACTGGAGATGAATAAGGAGATAGAAGTGAGAAAAATAGAGGCTATGGATGGCAAGAAGGGGAGAGGTGGACTGTGATTGGAGATTCTGTCTTAGAAGACAGATGGAGTTGGTGTTTATTCTAAGGTTTCATAGGAAGATAAGGAGCTGTGGGTGGAGGTAGATAGCATAATGGTTATGCAAAGAGACTGTCATGCCTGAGCCTCTGAAGTCCCAGGTTCGGTCCCCACAATATCACCCACCAGAGCTGATCAGTGCTCTGGTAAAAAATAAAATAAAATAAAATAAAATAAAATAAAATAAAATAAAATAAAATAAAATTACTACCACACTAGGGAAAGATAGAAACAGGCCGGGGGTATGGATTGACCTGCCAACATCCAAGTCCAGTGCAGAAGCAAGGAAGGACTGGCGTCAGAATCCTGGTTCGAGCCCCTGGCTCCCCACCTGCAGGGGAGTCTCTTCACAGGCGGTGATGCAGGTTTGCAGGTGTCTCTCTTTCTCTCCCCCTCTGTTTTCCCCTCTGCTCTTCATTTCTCTGTGTCCTATCCAACAACAGTGGCATCAATAACTACAACAATAAAACAACAAAGGCAACAAAAGGGAATAAATATTTAAAAAAATAATACAGTTAAGAAACCATACTACTCCACCTTCAGCTTAAGAAAACTGAAATTTTATAATTCCCTAAATGATGGTGCTAGGGACTTGAGACTTAATACATAGAAGTTGAATATTCCAGTGATTGAGTTATTCAGCTCTTTGTTCTGGTATTTAGATAGAGGAATCAGGAAACAACTCCATCAAAACCATTACCTGGTTTTATGCTATGGAGGTATATGCGCAGACATATGTACATGTGTCCCTAATTATGTATGACTTCAAGGCAACGGTACTATTAAAATATTTCAGTCTACAAGAATGATTTTGTATTATGGGGCAGGTATTAATCCCTTGTGCTTTAAAACATTTTTTTAAAATATTAATTTTCCCTTTTGTTGCCCTTGTTTTTTTATTATTGTTGTAGTTATTGTTGTTGTGATTGATGTCGTTGTTAGGATAGAGAGAAATGGAGAGAGAAGGAGAAGACAGAGGGCAAAGGGAGAGACACCTGCAGACCTGCTTCACCACCTGTGAAGCGACTCCCCTGCAGGTGGGGAGCGGGGGCTTGAACCGGGATCCTTATGCTGGTCCTTGCGCTTTACTCCACTTGCGCTTAACCCGTTGTGCTACTGCCCGACTCCCTTCCTTGTGCTTTTAAAAGATGAATATTATTTTGCCAGGAGTGGTTTCTCTAGTTCATCCTCAAACACTGGCAAGGATGATTAATGAGAAAGTATCTTGGTAAGAAAAATTAAATGGTTGCAAAAGTTTCACAAAATTGATAACTACCCAGCCAGCATATACTAAAGTTTTGTATTCTCTCACTTTTACCATTCATAAACTGAGGAGAGATAAAGAAAAGTTCATACTAGAGTGAGAGTGTTTCTCCTTAAATTGTTTAGATAGGAAGAGAGAAGATTACTAGAAAGGAATCACGTGTATAACTATTTTTTAATCATTTCTTCCATTTAACTTTCTAATTTCCTTGAAAGCCAAATTTGATGTTATATAAGCTCTTTAGAAAACAGAAGTTCTTTTTAAAGTCCCAATGCAAATGTCTCCAGCCAAGTGCCAAGATAAAATTCTAAACTATAACCAGATGTTTTTATATTTGCAGAAAAAGAAATGTCCTCTTATTTTCCCATCCTATGTATATCCAGGTGCATATATTTATGTAATGTGTTTATATAGAGTAGACTATGGCACAAGAAAAATGTTAAACAAACCTACAGATGTATTTGAACTAGGAGGGGGGTTCATCCAACCACGCATTTGATAGTGTTCTCTGCTTTAGTTGTTGAGGGTATATTCATACAGAGATGGAGAGAAGTCTATCACTAGAACCAGGTTCAGTTTTCCTTAAAAGGAAGTTGTTTCTTTTTTCCTTGATTCTCTGGAGAATTGGCCACAGACTGAGCATAGCTATCCTATGACTCATGGTAGAGCAGCACTGCAGCATATAGAGTTCAGCTAAAATGAT
The DNA here is from genome assembly GCF_950295315.1 of Erinaceus europaeus. Classification (NCBI taxonomy): domain Eukaryota; kingdom Metazoa; phylum Chordata; class Mammalia; order Eulipotyphla; family Erinaceidae; genus Erinaceus; species Erinaceus europaeus. The sequence continues at coordinate 14,619,810 of NC_080163.1, forward strand.
CACGAAGCAGACCCTAACTAGACTCTGTGGGACACAAGAGTGATTTTTAACACTTTGTAGATGAATTGTTCCTTATTTTAAAAAGAGTGAATCCAAATAGTGAGACAACATTGAATTTGCTGTTTAAACTCACGACGTCTAGAATTTGTGTTGGTCAGAAGGCCTGGCATGCATTGTTACACTAGGTGATTGTTAGGCAAATAAGTGAGAATACAACTTTAAATTATTTTTCATTGATGCAATATTATTTTATAACATCTAATTAAAAAATTTATTTATAAAATGGAAATATTGACAAGACCATAGAATAAGAGGGGGTACATTTCCACACAATTCCCACCACCAGAACTCCATGTCCCATCCTCGCCCTTGATAGCTTTCCTCTTCTTTATCCCTCTGGGAGCATGGACCTAGGATCATTATGGGGTGCAGAAGGTGGAAGGTCTGGCTTCTGTAATTGCTTCCCCACTGAACATGGGTTTTGACAGGTCGATCCATACTCCCAGATTCTTTCTCTCTTTCCCTAGTGAGGCAGGGATCTGGGGAGGTGGGGCTCCAGGACACATTAATGGGGTCGTCTGCCCAGGGAAGTCAGGCTGGTATCATGGTAGCATCTGGAACATGGTGGCTGAAAAAGACTGAAGATAGAAAATAGAAAAAAATGTTGACTAATCATGAACCTAAAGGCAAGAATATCGCAGATGAAGATTTGGGGTCTCCAACATCTAATTCTTATTCAAGTATTTCGAAGGTAATGCAGTGACCATTTTTGATCCCCAAGTCCATCAAATTGCATGTAAAATATAATTGTACCAACTAGACTGTATAGCTTCAGAAGAAGATTAGTATAAAATTAAATATGCATCTTAAGAATTGCACAGTAGGACCAAAGTAAATGCATTTTACCAGTTTTATCTCTGCTTCTAATGTGTATCTACTCTGAAAATGCAGATATTGCCTTGCGTTCAAAGTGAGATCTTTAAAAAGTTGATACTTATTCAAAGACTTTTGAAAAATTTAATTTAATAAAATAAAAATGAAATGAAAAATAGATTTTGGGACTTTGTTAAGAAGTGAACCACCTGAAATTGAATTAGAGAATCCTATGAAAGGAAAGAAAGGTCTCACCCGAGTAATGATGCTCAAAGTTGTCTTTATTTGCATTTCTCCGACAATCAGTGACCTGGAGCAATTTTTCATGTATTTGTTAGCCTTTTGGATCTCTTCTGTAGTGAATGTTCTGTTCATATCCTCTGCCCATTTTTAGATGGGGTCATTTGCTTTTTTGTTGCTAAGTTTGCTGAGCTCTTTGTATATTTTGGTGATTCGTTTCTTGTCTGATGTATGGCATGTGAAGATCTTCTCCCTTTCTGTGAGGGGTCTCTTGGTTTGTGTAATGGTTTCTTTGGCTGTGCAGAATCTTTTCAATTTGATGTAGTCCCACTGATTTGTTTTTGTCTTCCTTGCAACTGGGATTATATCATCAGAGTTGTCCTTGAAGTTTAGGTGGGAAAGTGTTCCACCAATGTTTTCCTCTAAGTATTTGATAGTTTTTGGTCTAACTTCCAGGTCCTTGATCCATTTGGAATTGACTTTTGTTTCTGGTGAGATAAAGTGGTTCAGTTTCATTCTTCTGTATGTTTCAATCCAGTTTTTCCAGCACCATTTATTGAAGAGAGCCTTCTTCCTCCATTTAATACTTTGGGCCTTATCAAAGATTAGATGTCCATAGGTGTGGGGGTTAGTTCTAGCTTTCAATTCTGTTCCGCTGGTCTGTGTGCCTATTTTTGTTCCAGTACCAGGCTGTTTTGATGATGGTGGCCTTATAATGTAGTTTGAGATCTGGGAGTGTGATGCCTCCATTTCTGTTTCTTTTCCTCAAGATTGTTTTGGTGATTCTAGGTGTTTTCTGGTTCCAGATAAAAGATGGTAAGTTTTGTCCTATTCTCTTAAAGAAGCTTGGTGGAACTTTGATAAATATCACACTAAATTTGTGATTAAATGTCTCTGGGGAGAATATTCCTTTTGATGATATTAATTCTTCCCATTAGATAGGGCATATGTTCACATGTATCCATCAATCTGGGGAAACATATACCTGAAAGCAAAAGTGGACAATAGTTTGCAGTGAGTCAGTATATGCAGCAAACAAGTAGAAAGACATCAAAAGACACCATAAAGTTCCTAATGAAATAGTATCTACTTAGACTTAGATACCCTCCTCACCTACTTCCTGTTATACTTCCCTCACTCACTCCAAAGTTAACCTTATCAAAGTAAGGACTGCAAGAGCTGAATAAGGGCAAGAGACTGGCCTACTTTAATGATGACTCTTTAGTCACTATCAGGCCACCCCATTAGCTGGGGCCCTAGTCAGGGAGTCCTGAGATTCTCAAACATACATGATGGGCCTAGACCTTGAATACATACTTCTCTAGTGTCATATCTATCAGGAACAACACAATAGACCCCTTTGTGGATCCCCATAAGACCTTGCCCTCAGTGTGGATCAACAATGGCAGAGAATGTTCCATCCTCTGAAGGGAGGCTGGACAACATACTCTATCTTCCACCTGAGGAACATGGGTTGATATTGGGGCAGCTTAGAATGTTTCTACTCATGACCACAGGGCTCAGATCTACAGGGATGCAGAGCTCACATAGACTCCTAAGCTGAATATGGAACCCAGATGAGATTAAATCGATGGGGTTTACAGTCAACAATATTTATATACCTTTCCCATATTAGGGAGCTACTCTCTTCCTGGATCCAGCTTTCTGGTTCTTTTTCCAGCCATGACATCATCTCCCCAGACAATAACTTGGACCCACCTGCATCTAGTATAGCCACAGGCTCTTTGGAATATAACTAAAATAGGCATCCTAGTTATCTACAAAACAGAGACCCCCCAACTCATCATCTGAACTATTCCAGCTATACCAACCGGACTTCCCAAGGCTGACGACCTCACCAATGTGTCCTGGAACTCTAATTCCCCAAAGCCCCGCCCCACTAGGGAAAGAGAGACAAACTGGTAGTATGGATCGACCTGTCAATGCCCATGTTCAACAGGGAAGCAATTACAGAAGCCAGACCTTCTCACAAGTGATAAAGCAGGTCTGCAGGTTTCTGTCTTTCTCTCTCCTTCTCTATCTTCCCCTCCTCTCTTAATTTCTCTCTGTTCTATCCAACAACAACAACAGCTATAACTACAATAAACAACAACAACAAAGGCAGCAAGATGGGGAAAATGGCTTCCAGAAGCAGTGGATTTTTAGTGCAAGCACTGAGCCCCAGCGATAACCCTGGAGGCAGAAAATAAAGTAAAATAAAATAAAAATAAATTTAAAAAATTAAAAAAAATAAAGAAGAGATTAAAAAATATAAAACAAGGGGGGGTAGAAAGGGATTATCAGAGTGATTTCTAGAAGACAGGTATTTCAGCTGTTGTCGGTCCCTGTTCAGGCACCAGATGCTGGGCTAGCTTCGCAAGTGGGAGACAGACGACCAGGGACTCATGGCTGAGCTGGGAAGCAGTACCATGCTGGCTTTATTCATCTGCATTTATACTCTCCAGGAAGGAAGTGGTAGGGTGTAAAAACAGGGTGTGACTAGGAGAGGGGGCAGAGTGAAAAGAGAGTGCGAACCAATGGGGATTAAACCAATGCCCTGTAGGCAGGGCGGATCTCAGGTAAAACAGTGATTATGTAAATAGACCACAGCGTTAAGCAATACAAGACAACCTGACATGATGATCAAAACAGAAGGGGTCTTAGAAGCAGACCAACAAGCTGTCACTTCAAATGCAAGAGAATGCTGTGAGGATGCAGGACAGTGTCTAGGAAGAGGAACAGGTATACACGATAGATGCCATGTTTACTTTGTAAAAACTACATCACTTATTACTATCTTTGTTGTGTGTGTGTGTGTGTGTGTGTGTGTGTGTGTGTGTGTGTGTATAGGAAAGAAAAAGAGAGACAAGAGCATCACATCACCATATGTGCTTTTGGGCATTGAAATCAGGCTTGATACAATCTGAAGTAATTAATTTTTCTATATGGGAAGTATAAGTTACTTCAAGGCCATACGCAGTGCCTCAGTGACAATTGTACATAAAGACCAAGGGCTCAGGATAAAGGGAAGGACATGGAAGTCATCTGTGCCTAGCCGGTGATTAAAATATTTGGAGTGGTTGTAATAAGCAGTGTTTTGGAAAACAACCATTGTTTACGTGATTCGGCTTCACACGTATTGATACAACAGCACTTGGCACCTGTGGTAGGCACACCACCAAGTACTTGTTCAGTCTTGGACTAGTGGCTCTAAGAACAAAGTGTGCCCTGCAGAATGAAAACAAAGGCAATCACTTCCTTCTCTAACCTGTGTACTAACTTAATCATAACCACCCTCGCGGTAGTTTTATTATGATAAGCAAAGAAATAAACATCTCATACCCTAGTGTTACAATTGCATACTGGAAGAGTTTTGTTGTGAATCAAATCCATCTTCAATCAAATGAAAATTTTCATAGTATACATAGAAAATCCTTTCTTCTTTTTTTCTCTCTTCCTCTCTTTCTTTCTTTCTTTCTTTCTTTCTTTCTTTCTTTCTTGCACCAATGTAATCATGGAATGACCAGATAATAAACAGGCAGGCAGAATATGTGAATTAAGAATAACCTCCTCTAGAGATGAAGGGGACAGCTCAGTGGTTAGAGCGCATGCTTTGCATGTTTGGGGCTCCAGGTCCCATCACTGTCATCTTCCACTTCCTGTCCTCCTGTATCTGAAAATAAAAGGTCTTGTGGTCGAAGATTATTAAGACCCATCTAAGATATTTTTTAATATGAAAACCTTTATTTATTTTTATTGGCACCAGGATTATTGCTGAGGTCTGTGCCAGCAATATGAGTCTACTGCTCCTGGTGGCCATTGTTTCCACCCCCCCTTTTTTTTTTCTTTCTATTTTATTAGATAGGACAGATAGAAATTGAAAGGGGAAGAAGAGATAGAGAGGGAGAGATAAAGAAAGATTCACCTAGGGTTTTTACTTAGTGTTTAAATGTTGGCTTTTATTCTGTAGGCTTTAAAAAATATTATTTATTTATTTATTATTGGATAGAGACAGACAAATTGAGAGGGGAGGGAGAGATAGAGAAGGAGAGAGACAGGAAGACATTTGATGCACTGCTTCACCACTCATGAAGCTTTCTCCCTGTAGGTGGGGACCTGGGGCTTGAACCTGAGTCCTTGTGCACTGTAATGTGTGTACTCAATCAGGTGTACCACCGCCTGGCCCCTTTCTGTGGGGTTTTATGGTCAACTCTTTGCCTTCTCACTCTATAAACTCCCTTGGAGAGTATGTTATTCTCAGAGGCTCTGAGAATAATGAAATCATTATATTATAACAATCTAATCCTGTATTTGCCATATATAGTATGTGTCATTATGTTTATGATGCGTACACCTCTATCTCTTGTCCATATCTTGCCTTTAAACCTATCCTCTATACACCTACTGGGTTTATGTATCTAGAATAAGTCAATTCTGTTTTTCCTGATTAAAAACCCTGTTCCTTTCAGACTAAAGCCAAAATTCTATAATTTGAGAAAGTAGGTTATTAGTCATGTCCTGCTTCTCTCATTCTCCAGACTTAATTTTTCTACTTATTTATTTTTTAAAATAAATTTTATTATCTTTATTTATTTATTGGATAGACAGCCAGAAATTGAGATGGAAGGGGGAGAGAGAGAGAGAGAGAGAGAGAGAGAGAGAGGGAGAGACTGAGACCTGCAGCCCTGCTTCATCACTTGCAAAGCTTTCCTCCTGCAGGTGGGGACTGGGGGCTTGAACCTGGGTCCTTGACCTAGGTCCTTGCACATTATAACATGTGTGTTCAACCAGGTGCAGCACCACCCGGGCCCCCCCAGGCTTACCTTTTCTTGAGCTTTAAACTTCAACAGAGAAATTTCCTTACAATCATCTTTATATGATGGATTTGTAACAACATACTTTTTGTGATCTTCGTTTCATCTTCAGTATGTAGTTGTTGCTCCAGTTACCTGTTCCTGTGCCTGTTTCCCTCACTACCTGGGGAACACCCCGAGGGAAGGGGCTGTACCCTAGGCCTCTTTTCTCTTTTAATTTTATTGGTGATTTTATGTTGATTTACAAAATTGCATGTGAACATGGCTTTGAATCCATACCATTCCCACCACCAGAGTTCTGAATCTTGTTTCCTCACTGCAAGTCACCGCAGTTCCCCTAAAGTTGTAGACATGGGCCAACCATCATCTCTACAAACTATCTGTCCACATTTGTATAACCGCCCCTTTTTTCTTTCAGGTCCCTTCTGTTCCCCTCCAAGCCACTCATAACACCATTATTACCTCCAAATGTCCCTCTCCTTTTCCTCCTCTCTCTCTCTGAGTGCTCATGGAGCAGAAGTTCAGAGCCTTCTTATCTTCTTCCTCCTATCACTGCTTCCCCACTGGGAGTATGGACCTAGGTTGTTTTGGGGGTGCAGAAGGTAAGAGGTCTGGCTTCTGTAATTGCTTCTCCACTGAACATGGGTTTTGGTAGGTGGTTCCATACCCCCCAGCCTGTTAGGCTAGAGTTCTGGAGAAGTGAGGTTCCAGGACACACTGGTGAGGTCACCTGCCCAGGGAAGTCAGGAATAGAATCATGGCCATATCTGCAACTTGATATCTGGAAGGTGGCAGCACATAAAGTGAGACAAAATGGTTAGTGAACAGGAACCACAAATTAGGAATAGAGCACATGAAATTCGGGATCTGAGGGTAGAAGGAAACTAGGAAGTCCCAGGCCTTTTTTTTTTTTTTTTTTTTTTACCCACCGTGTCTAGCATCTCCTCACACAATGGCAAAATAATTGAGAACAAGTGTAGGCAAATGGCAAACGCACATGGGAAAATGTGTCTTTGGACTTATATGTGATTTCTGAACCAGAGAATAATTCTAGCTCAAAGTGTGTGACAGTAACTATGTGTTACTATCAAATGCTTTTGGCCACTGATTCAAATCATCAGATCCTTGATGAGATGCTGCCTAAAGTTAAACTACTTCTGCTTTGCAGACAGAGCTGTTTCAGTGCCTCAGAAATATTCCCATCTGTTAGGAAATAAGATTGGCTTTCTGCTAATGAGCTTACAGATGTATCCCTCTGGAAGTAAGAATGTGATGTATGTATGCTGTTGCTCTAAAAATCCCCTCGAGGGATCCCTTAATGCTTTATACTTTTCAGTCTTTAGGAAATTTATTTTTAATTGTCTTTTCTACTTCCATTTTCTTAGGGGCATATGTATTTTCTACCTGCTTATTCTGCTGGGATCTCCCTACTTATACAAAGAGACAGTATGTTGAGTTATGACAACAAAAGAGAGTTAAAAGCCTTTTCCAATACATCAACTCCTGGCATCTTCTGTTTTTAGTTGTCAATATAAGGTTGCTATTATAGTGGGACAAAGAGACATTGTGTTGTTTTACATTTTAAACACTGAGGAAAAGTGGTCTGTAAGAAGAACCATGGAGTATTTAGGGATCTCAGACAGCTAGTCGGTTCAGTCTGTAAGAAGACATAAGTTCTTCCACTAGAACTTTCATGTATGTATGTACATACATATATTTGGATTGATTGGCCTGTATATATATTTAGCTATACATATCTTTTTAATAAATTAATAAAGTCCGTGGATAGGTAATAAAGGAGCTATGGCTTCCAGGTTTTTTTTTCATACACACACACACACACACACACACACACACACACACACACACACATTTTGCCTCCAGGGCTTAGTGCCTATACTATGAATCCACTGCTTCTGGAGGCCATTTTTTTCCCCTTTTGTTGCCCTTGTTGTTTATCATTGCTGTTGTTATTATTATTGTGTTGTTATTGCTGTCATTGCTGTTGGACAGGACAGTGAGAAATAGAGAGAGGAGAGGAAGACAGAGGGGGAGAGAGAAAGACAGACGCCTACAGACCTGCTTCACCACCTATGAAGCGACCCCCCTGCAGGTGGGGAGCTGGGGGTTTGAACAGGGATCCTTACGCTAGTCCTTGTGCTTTGTGCCATGTGTGCTTAACCTGCTGCACTACTGCCAGGTCCTCTTGTATATATTTTTTTGGAAAAAAAAATCTCTGCTAGATGCATAGCATGGTGGCAACTTCAGAATATTCATATTTTAGCCAAATTTCACACATAGTACATGGTCTAAGGAGGAAATATTGGCCTTGGAAGTTGCTGCCTAACTATAAATAAAAACTAGCTGGTTAAGCAATGGATGCTGTCCCTTCTACAATACAGATGTGCTGGGAAATTATGCAGATACAGTCACATCTGCCATGTTGTCCCCTCAGGCTACTGCTAGTTCCCACGAGAGTTGGGACATTCTCAGAGTGCCTGTTCCACCATGTTATGCCCTCAGGACATTGTCTATTTCCCCACCATATTTGGAGTGCTTTGGTCACTCCTCCCCCCTCCCATTCTCATGAGAGTTATTATCCTATCCTGGAGTGCTATGGTTACTCCTCCCCCTTCCCATTCTCGCAAAAGCTACTCTTATAAAAGCCCTTCTTCTTCTGCACCTCACTCTCTTGCCAGTGCTCCACTTTGGTGTTCAGACGCAGGAAAGGTTACTGCGTGAGGCGGCCATTTTCGCTACCTCCACGTGGTCCAACCTGCTTCTCTAGCACCCAACTCTGAGGTGCCAGCAAATAAAGATTTGTGTTCTCTCTCTTCTCCGTGGCCTGCACACAACGACACAGATGCTGATTGTTGGTGCAGTTAAAAAAATACCTACAGAGATCACCGAAAACTTCACATTGCCTCTCTAATAATGCTCGTCTTTCTCCTTTGCTCCCTAAGCCTCTCCTTACATGTGGAAAAGACACACATCTTAACAGACTGCACAGTAATAATAGTGACAATAACAATAACAGCAACAGCAACAACAACAGCAAGAACAATAAAACCCAAGTTCATGAGGCAACAAGTTTTTTGAGAATATCCTGAGGAGATTGTTATTCCAAGTTTGAGTTCATGCTGATCTCAGCTGGCGTAAGTCACACTTCCATGTAATTTGTGTTTGTATACATATGTAGTTGACAGAAACAATCTAGATCCATCAGTTTTTTATACTCATGTCAGTAAATCAAAGCTTTTAATGCAAAAGGCAGGACCCAGGTGCTCTATGTGGGTAGGTAGCATTCCCTAATGGATTAAGGAGCAACGGATGACAGCAAAGTTACAACCACATATCAAAAACAACCCCTCCTGTTACAGAGATGCCTTTACCCTGGGGCTGTATGATTCACAGGAATTTATTTATTTTTGTTAGTGATTTAATAATGAATAACAAGATTGTAAGATATCAGGGGTATAATTTTATACAGTTCCTACCAACAGAGTTCTGTGTCCCACAGTTTCCCACTGGAAACTTCCCTATTCTTTATCCCTCTGGGAGTATGGGCCAAAATTCCTTATGGGGATGCAGAAGGTGGAAGGTCTGGCTTCTGCAATTGCTTTTCCACTGGATATGGACGTTGGCAGGTCAGTCTGTACTGCCTGCCAGCCTATTTCTGTCTTTCACCAATACGTCCTGAGGTCTTACCTCTCCAGAGCCCTACCTGATTAGGGAAAAATTTACGGGAGTCTTGGTTCATTTTCCTGAACACAGACATCTAGAAGTTCCAGAAGAAGATATTGTAACATGGCCCTGATGAGAAAGACAGAAACATAATTTGATATTGCCTTTCAGGCATTAGCATATGGCTTGAGCATTCTAAGTTAGTCTGCCTGTAATAGTGTGGCCCCTTCAGAAGGTGGATGCATTTCTCTGAATGTGCTTTCTGTGCACTGGTAAGAAGTTCCAGGCAATGACATCCAGTCCTTTGGCCAATGGTGTTGGGCAGGTTGTGCTTGCTGACATTCCTGCTCCTGCCTCTGTGCAGCTATGCTACCTTCCGAGGTGATTCATGGGCCATTGGTGCTTGGAGAAGGACTGAAGACTTTCAGAAAAATGTGGAGAAATAGTTTTTCAGATGATGTCTTCTCTGACCAAGTAAACAGAACTCAGTGTGTGTGGAAAGTGGACAGTCTGTCCCACCAGCATGTCTGTTGCTTTCTTTATATGAAGAGAGAGGAATGGAGGGAGGGAGCCAGCACTGCTCAGCTCTGGCATATGGTGGTGGTGTTAAGGCTGGAAGGAACCTGGGGTTTCAAAGATTTCAGCTGTGCAAGTCATGTGCACCTGTTGGTATGCATGAGACTCCTTCTGTTTCATTTATATTGTTGGTATGCATGAGACTCCTTCTGTTTCATTTGGTTTAAATCCCCCCTGCTTAACACTATTCTATTTACATAACCACTTCATTCTATTTACATAACCACTGTTAACAAGCACCTCCCTCCAGGGCATTGGTTCAATCCCCACTGTTTCATGATATGTTTTTGCTCCACCCCCCCTCCTTGTCACACCCTGATCCCTTCTTTGTCACACCCTGATTTTCACCAGTCACTTTTCTCTCCACCCTCTCTATGTCACATCCTGTTTCCACCCTACTTGGGAAGTATATATAAAGACAGCATTGTGAGTTTTAGAGTACTTTACCTTGAGTTCAGCTTAGCTCGTCTTAGATTATGCTGTGTCCTGCATGAATAAAGAGATACTGCGTACAACCCATCCATGAGTCCCTGGTCGTCTGTTACCCGCCCGTGAAGCCAGCCCGGCGAAAACAACATAACCCGGCGTAAACAACATAACCCGTCGAAAACAACATGCACCAACCATGAGATATCTATTTCATCAACCCATCTCCACTGTTTTAAAAGGAGGTATTCCTCTCAGCCATTCTCCAGCAGTGAACCAGCTTCTCTCCTCTCTGGTCCTCTGGTCAGTAACTCATTTTCAAAGCCCAAATGTTGATGAACTTGAAACACTGTGTATTAAGTAACTAACACATTACTGAGTTTTTGGAAAATTGCTTGGCCAATTGGTGTCCAAAATACATTAAAAACGAATAAATAATAATCTTTGTAACTGTAGTAGTTGATGGGAGTCGGGCGGTAGCACAGCCGGTTAAGCGCAGGTGGAGTAACTGTAGTGGGTGAACGACAGTATTTTTTTCCTGAAACCAGGGACAGCTTCTTTTTCCTTTTTTTGCCGGGGCTGTGTTGCAGGTTCAGCCTGTTGCTGTGAACTTTCTTTGCATAATGAAGAGTGGTATTTTCAGTCATATGATCATTTCAGAATCACAAGACCTCCAAAAATACAATTGTATGGAAAATATTTCTGACACAGCAAAAGAATTCAGAAAATATCTCCTAATTGCTACTGATTTTTCTATATATAGTCTAGCTATCAAGGGAGATGATCGGATATGGAGTTCTGGTGGTGGGAATTGTATGGAGTTGTACCCCTCTTATCCTATGGTTCTCACCAGTGTTTCCTTTTTATAAATAAAAATTATATAAAAAAATAAAAAAACCAAAAAACAAAACAAACAAAAAAATAAATAATTTGAATTTTTTAGAAGAATTTGTTCAACCTTGGAACTCAACTCACAACCTTGAAAAAGAGCACTTTATATTTGTGGCTATGGTATTGCACATAAACCGGTGAGGGATCTTTCTTCCATGTTTAGGAGACTTCCGCCATGTTGATGTCGTTCTAGATTATTACTAATCTTGGAGAAAACAATATGCTATTAACAGTAACATACACCACTTACTAGTGAATGCTATTAAATATGCCTTTGTAAAGTAACACAATTTAAAGAAGATGAAATATTTTATTAAAACATTTCTTTTTGGGGCTGGGTGGTGGTGCACCCAGTTAAGCGCACATGTTACAGTGTGAAAGGACCCAGGTTCAAGGACCACTGGTCCCCACCTGTAGGGGGAAAGTTTCACAAGTGGTGAATCAGGGCTGCAGGTGTCTCTCTGTCTCTCTCCCTCTCTATTACCTCCTTCCCTCTTGATTTCTGGCTGTCTCTATCCAATAAATATAATAATAATAATAAATATATATATATATATATAATTTTTCCTCCAGGGTTATGACTGGGGCTCAGTGCCAGCACTACAAATCTACCTCTACTGGCAGCCATTTTGTTTTCATTTTATTGGATAGGACAGAGAGAAATAGAGAGGAGAGAGGGAGATAGAGAGGGTGACAGAAAGATACCTACAGACCTGCTTTACTGCTACTGAAGTTTCCTCCCTGCAGGTGGGGAGCCAGGGGCTCGAACCCAGATCCTTGAGCATGTCCTTGGGCTTAGTAGTATGTGCGCTTAACTGCCTGTACCACTGCCCAGTCTCTCTTTTTAAGTTTTAAAATAATGCTTCAAATTAAACACTATTAATACTTGAACCTGTATATATTTGGATTGGGAGTTTGAAGTTTGCCTAAATGCATTATTTTTTTAAAAAAAATTTATTTATTTGTGAGAAAGATAGAGAGAGAGAAAAAAAAACCACAGACGTCACTATGGTACATGTGCTGCTGGGAATTGAACTTGGGACCTCATGGTTGGGAATGTAGTGCTTTATCCACTGCGCCACCTCTCAGACCACCCCAAATGCATTCTTTTGCAGTATTTGTTTTAAGGGGGCAAAAGAAGAACATTTGGAGAATCAACAGTCCGGTTTAAAAATATTTTTAGAAGTATTATACACAGAACTGTTTTAAAATCTTTATAATGCAATGTATAAAGTCATATATGAAGTGATTGCAGAAGTGAGTTATTTATCTGCTGGAGATATAGCTCACAAGATAGGGAGCGTGCCTTGTCAGGTCTGTAATCCAGGCTTGAACCCTGACACCACATGAAGGTGCCATGTGATGTCTCTCCTCCCATTCTCTATATCTCTCTCTGAGTGAGAAAACTGCCCTAGAAGCAGTATAATCTCTCATGTTCAAGGCTCAGCACCCCCTTCCACCCCATGTATATATATTTTTTCTTTTTTTTCCCCTCCATAATTATCGCTGGGGCTTGTTGCCTGCACTATGAATCCACTGCTCCTGGAGGCCATTTTTTCCCATTTTGTTACCCTTGTTGTTATTGTTGCCATTGCTGTTGTTGGATAGGACAGAGAGAAACCGAGAGGGAAGGGGAAGACAGAGGGGGAGAGAAAGACACCTGCAGACCTGCTTCACCTCCCGTGAAACGAACTCCCTGACGTGGGGAGCTGGGGGCTCAAACCAAGATTCTTAAGTGGTCCCTGCACTTAATGCCATGTGCACTTAACCCGCTGTGCTACCGCTCCCCCCCTAGAGATTCTTTTTAAAAAATGACTTCAGAGCTGGTAGAACACTATTTCACATTCTCTCTCTCTCCCTTCGCCCCTCCCTCCCCCTCCTCTCTCTCTCTCTCTCTCTCTCTCTCTCTCTCACACACACACACACACACAAGAAATGAAATTAAAGAAAAAAAAAAAGCAAAGCAGTGTGCATAGTTCTTGCACTGCACCCTGGGAAGAGTGTCCGCAGAATGTTCCAGATACAGAAAGGACAGGATGCCCAGCTGTCATGTCAAGCAGTTTGCTAGGCAACTAGGGGCAGTTTCCCAACAAGTCTGGATTCTCCCTCTGGGCCTGCTGCCATGCTCCAAGCAGACAAGTAGGTGCAGTGAGTCAGAACAGTACTGAAATGCTGCCCTTTAGACGTGTTGAGGTTCTGTGGCAAGGGGTTTGTTTGCACAGAACTAATCAATCCTTGTAGGGATTTATTAGCTAATTGGTCAGGGTCAAAACTTGTAAAAAGCACTTGGAAAATAGTCATCTGTGATTACACTGAAGGGCAAAACTCTTATGGTGAAGTCAGAGGTGTTGATCTTTGCGAAAGCTTGCCAACCTGCATATTAATTTTTGTGGGAGGAAATAGATTTCAAATATGTCCTTCTATAGTAAACTTTTAAAAGCTTCTCAATAATAATAATAATACCAGATGACATGGCTCTTATTAGGTCATAGTAGTACTTTCAGACTTGAAATTCAGACTAGTTTCAGTGACACCCAAATGTTTGCAGTGATATTGTATTGACATAGATGAAAGGAGGTTTTACTCCATTGCCTTGTGATTGTGTAGTTTCTGAGATGCTGAGCAATAGAAAGGTGTATCCTAAAGAAAGTTTATAGATTTTCAGGGCCAGGTGATGGCACACCTGGTTAAGTGCACACATTACGCTGAACAAGAACTCGGGTTCAATCCCCTAGTCTCCACCTGCAGCGGGAAAGCTTCACAAGTGGTGAAGCAGGGTTGCGGGTGTCTCTCTGCCTCATTCCCTCTCTATCTCCCTCTCCCGTCTTAATTTCTCTCTGTCTCTATCTGCTCATAAATAAAAAACATAATAAGTGAAGATGATATTTAAATATATATGCTTCTTAGGGGTAATACAATAATTAGGATTAAAATAAGATTAGGTCTTATGCAAAGAGTGTCAAATCATCCCATATAGGTACAGAAAAATATTTTTTCCTATACTTCATTTATTTATTGCATTATTTTATGTCTCATGAAGGGGATTAACCTATTCTTTAGAATGAATTAAAATGCTTAAACCTAGTTACCTTAGACTACATTGCATTTTTGCATATAAGTACTTACATAATATAATGTAAAGCAACTTTAAAAAACTTAATTAAGGAGAAGTTTATTGCCCAGGAACTAATCTACATTCCAATGAAATTGCTCTTGTCTTAAACTGTACTTGCCTGATTAGAACACTTCATGTAATAAACATACTAGTTTAATTAACAGTTTTCCATAGATTATCACACATTCAGGGAAGAAAAAACCATGTTATGTTATTAACTTTCCTTTGTTGGCCCTTTGAAAACTTCCTGGTTTCTTGCTATATAAAAAGAAAAAGGGGGGAGCTGAGCGGTGGTGCAGAGGATTAAGCGCACATGGCGGAAAGCGCACACTGGAGCCGGCATCAGGATCCCAGTTCGAGCCCCCGGCTCCTCACCTGCAGGGGGGTTGCTTCACAGGCAGTGAAACAGATCTGCAGGTGTCTTTCTCTCCCCTTCTCTGTCATCCCCTGCTCTCTCCATTTCTCTCTGTCCTAACCGACAACAACGACATCAATAACAACAATAACAACAATGATGGTAAACAAGGGCAACAAAAGGGGAGAAAAAGAAAGGAAGAAGTAAAGAAATAGGAAAAAAGGAAGGAGGAAAGAATAAGAAGAAAAGAGAAAAAGGAAGGAAGAAGGGGGGAAAATACAGAAGTAGGAGGAAGATGAGAAAGAATAGAGGTAAAAAAAAAAAAGCAGAATGGACGCCCTATTTGCCTATATAGACATTAAGGCTTATTAGTTCTTTGTACCTTCTCCCATTTAAATGAATCTTTTTAGTTTTGCTTGAGTAACTGAGTTGCTTATTTCTCTATATCAGCATAAAGAATTAGGGTGTCTTTTTAAGAAACTCAGATAGCTTTCTTTAATTTTATCTCTTAAAACTTAATTTCTGGGCTCCACAAACAGCTTACTTGGACAGTGCACCTGTTTTATCATGCGCATGGTCTGGGCTCTAGCCTGGTTTCCAACACACTGGAGGAAGCTTTGGTGCTGTGCTGTTTGTCCCTTACTCCTCCTCTATCTCTGTCTCTGAAAAGAAAATATTGGATCTGAGAAGGATAACAGACGACCTAGTGGGGGTTGTATTGTTATATGGAAAACTGGGAAATGTTTTGCACGTATAAAATATCGTATTTACTGTTGAATGTAAAACATTAATTTCCCAATAAAGAAATTAAAAAAAAGGAAATATTGGATCTGAACGGTGAAGCCCTGGTAACAACAACGGCAATAACAGAAGGCATAATATTCTGATCTCTGCTAATACTGTAAAAAAATAAATCAATACATTTGGTTATATTTTTCAAAGATAGCAAGGAACTGTCTTTTAATTTTTTCTTTTATTGGGGAATTAATGTTTTACATTCGACAGTAAAAACAATAGTTTGTACATGCATAACATTTCTCAGTTTTCCATATAACAATACAATCCCCACTAGTTCCTCTGTCATCCTTCTTGGATCTGTATTCTCCCCTCCACCCACCCCAGAGTCTTTTACTTTGGTGCAATATGCCAATTCCAGTTCAGGTTCTACTTGTGCTTTCTCTTCTGATTTTGTTTTTCAACTCCTTTTAATTTTTAACAGAAGAATTTAAACCTCATTTCTTCTTCAACTAAATTCCATCCTTCACTTTAGCAAAATGACATACTCAAACCCCACTTTTTTTTGTTTGTGTGAATAGAAAACTTTAACTATTATATAGTTATAACTATATAAAACTGAAATATTTTCCAGTAATTTAACTCTAGTTAAATTACTGGAAATTTAACTACTGATAATTTAACTGTAGTAAATAGTTATGAATAGTACTTCTTAAACTAAAAAAGTGGTGATTGGGGCCAGGTGGTGGCATACCCTGTAGAGTGCACATGTTACAGTTTACAAGGACCTGGGTTCAAGTCCCCAGGTCTCTATCTGCTGGGAGAGAAGTTTCACAAGTGGTGAAACTTCTCTGTCTCTCCATCTCTCTTTGTCTCTTTCCCTCCCTCCCCCAGTGCAGTGATGATGATAACTCACAGACTGGTCTGAATCAAGTCAAATTACATTAGTTAAAATTCTGAATCAATTGACATGTGAGGGATGAATATATTTTGTTTCTGATTTATTTTTTAACATTCTGCTTATAGAAGAAAAAAAAAGGGAATTTGAAGCTTTAAAACTGATCTTTGTCTTTCTAATTAGAACACAATCTCCTCATGGTCCCTGACTTTTCATGTTTGTTTGTAACATAGGGCCTCAGAAAGTGATTGATTTGGGTTTATCCCCTTCATTCAAATATGGTTAGCTCAAGGAATAAGATATTTATTGTATAAGCAGTTACCTCTTTGCATTCACTGTTTTTGGAAGGTGTGAATCTAACAACACAGTGAGTACAAGCAGCATGTGCCAACTACTGTAAAGCTCTTGGCTTTGGCTTTTCTGATCATCTATCTTCAAGTTTGTCACACATACAGTGTTGTTTCCATGCATGGTTCTAATACTAGACTTCCAACTCTCTATAAGAGCTTTCACTTCAAAGTTTCCAGGGTATCTGAAAATAGATGAGAGTTTTCTTTCACCTATTTGTATCTGAGATAAAAGCCCCATTGAAAATACAAAGACTATAAAGTCGTTTGTAAGGTGGAGTTACATAAAGGTTCTGATTTAAGGGGGAAAAGTGCTCTTTAAAAGGTTTCCTGTCATCAATCCCCCAATAAAGATAAAAAAAAATGTTGCTGTCCTTGCTTTCAGACATATAGGCATGTTTTGAGCTTGTAAATGTGGTCGTCTATCACTAACTGCTGATAAAATAGCTTATTCCCTGAAAGTGAGCATTTTGAAGTTATTTGTGTTTTGCCAGCTATAAATCTTAAATGGCTTTGTTCTAGTTTATTTTCGCCAACAAATACCTGGATTTCATGCGTTATAATCCATCATTTTATCCTAGATAAATAACCTTCATGGAAACTGGGCACAGACACTACTTAGGGTGAGTATTTGCCATGAATGGTGTTTCTTGATCATAAAGTTGGAAAAAAAAAACTCCACTAACTAGAAACCTATGTAAGATTTTTTTTTTTTCAAAGAGAGGAAAACCACAGGGTAAAATTTTGACTTTAGCTATAGTCTTTTGCAATAGGCTCCAGGACTGTACAATGGGGGTGGGATGGGAGGGGATAGAAAAGAGGTGTGGGGAGTCGGGCACTAGCGCAGCAGGTTAAGTGCAGGTGGCGCGAAGCACAAGGGCTGGCGTAAGGATCCTGGTTCGAGCCCCCAGCTCCCCACTTGCAGGGGAGTCGCTTCACAAGCGGTGAAGCAGATCTGCAGGTGTCTATCTTTCTCTCCCCCTCTCTGTCTTCCCCTCATCTCTCCATTTCTCTCTGTCCTATCCAACAACAACAACATCAGTAACTACAACAATAAAACAATAAGGGCAACAAAAGGAATAAATAAATAAATATTAAAAAAAAAACAAGAAAAGAGGTGTGGTCCTCAGAGTCCTGCCCCACTAGGGAAAGATAGAAATAGGCTGGGAGTATATATGCATCAACCAACCTGTCAATGCCTATGACCAGTGGAGAAACAATTCCAGAAGTCAGACCTTCCACTTTCTTTTTTTTTTTAATATTTATTTTATTTATTTATTCCCTTTTGCTGCCCTTGTTGTTTTATTGTTGTTGTTGTTGGATAGGACAGAGAGAGATGGAGAGAGGAGGGGAAGACAGAGAGGAAGAGAGAAAGATAGACACCTGCAGACCTGCTTCACCGCCTCTGAAGCGACTCTCCTGCAGGTGGGGAGCCGGGGTTCGAACCGGGATCCTTATACCGGTCCTTGTGCTTTGCGCCACCTGCGCTTAACGACCTTCCACTTTCTATACCCCATAAAGATTGTTGGTTCATACTCCCGGAGGGATATTATTGACTCGATACTGATTTACAAAATTAAATGCATCAGGGGCATAATTCCACACTGTTCCTACCACCAAAGTTATGAATTCCAAGTCCCTCCTTTGCAAGCCACCATGATTTTCCCAAGGTCGCAGACAAGGGTTAACTGTCATCTCTACAACAATCTACATTTACACATAACTGTCCCCCTTTTTCTTCCAGGTCGAATACTATTTTCCCCTCCAAGCCACACATAACCCTACTACTACGTCCAAATGTCCCTTCCCTTTATATGTATATTCCAAAGGGCCCATGACTTTATTAGTTTTTGCCTGAGCCTAACATCTGATATGCAGGTGGACTCAAGTTATTGTCTGGGTAGAGGATGTCATGGCTGGAAAAAAGGATAGAAAATTGGATCAGGGAAGAGAGTAGCTCCCAAATATGGGAAAAGTGTATAAGTATTGTTGACTCAGAGTCCTCTGATCCTCTTCTTCCTATCACTTCTCCCCCACTGGGAGTATGTCTCAAAGTTGTTTTTGGGCTACAGAAAGAAGCTAGGACTTCTGGCTTCTGTAATTGCTTCTGTATTGGATTTGGGCATTGGTGGGTTGATCCATACACCCAGCCTGTTTCTGTCTTTCCCTAGTGGGGTGAGGCTCTGGAGAGGCAAGGTTCCAAAGACACACTGGTGAGGTCATCTGCCCAGAAAAGTCAGAATGGAATCACGATAGCATCTGTAACTTGATGTCTGGAAGGTGGTAGGACATAAAGTGAGAAAAAATGGTTAATGAACAGGAACTAAAAAGTAGGACCAAGAGCACCTGAGATTAGGGATCTTAGGGTAGACAAAAGCTAGGAAGTCCATTCTAGGCCTGTTACTTGGGGCTCACGACTATGGTAGTTTTTGCTTGAGTTTGATAGCTAGCATGAGGTTGGGTAAAAACTTTGTCTGAGAAAATGGTGTCAGCTAAGCAGAACTTGGACTGGAGTTGGTGTATTGTACCAAAGTAAAGGACTGGGGTTCGGTGGGTGGGGTGGAGAATATTCCTAGAAATATAGTCCTAGAACGTGATGGGTATGTTCTAGTAGAGGTTTTTACTGTTATGTGGAAATGTTATGCATGCACAGACTATTGTATTTTACTGTTAAATTAATCCCCCAAGAAAGAAATAAAAAGAATAACCATTAAAAAAAAGAAAAAGAAAAGAAAAAACAAAGGAAATTGGTGTCAGAGTAGAGAAAAGGGCTAGGAAGTTGGATTTCCAAAGACCCCGTTGGGTGGCAACTGCAACATTCTCTACTTCTGTGTTTTACTATAGGCATCTTGGTCAACAAAGAAGGATAATGTAAGGAAACAAATTGTAGTCTTCTCTCTATTGAAAACGTACAATTTTAAATCTAAGTCACAATTTGCCAAAATCCACTTTTTCAGGAGGAGCCCTGACAATACAAACACTAAAATATTTTTTCAGGAGAAGAGATAAATGAAACATTTTATCTCAATGCCGAAAAACAACAACAAAAAATGAGTTTGCTTGAATGTTTAAAATTGAAACTCAATTGTTTGGTGAATATGGTAGAGAAACCATATTTATTACTTGTTTTCAAAGTTTTAATCTTATTAAAAAAATTCCATGAATGATGAACGAGATAGAACCCTTGAGTTATACTATTTAGGGCAGTGAATCATGAACTTTTTATTGCTAGGCCTTATATGGGGAAGGAAAACATTTTTACTGCCTTTTGGGTAAACACACAAAATTACCCCTTGTTCTACCTGGACAGGATCCTTTTAACTGTCTTACAGAATGAAGAACTAAAAGAGAATTAGTATCTTAACACACAAAAAGTGCATAACCAGCAGTTGGGAAAATTCTGTTGGGTTGTCTGAAAAGTCATGATGTGTTTTTCTTTGAAAAAATGCATTATAAAGAAAAAGAAAGAGGGAGGCGGGTGGTAGCCCAACGGGTTGAGCGCATGTGGCACAAAGTGCAGGGACCGGTGTAAGGATCCTAGTTGGAGCCCCCGGCTCCCCATCTGCAAGGGAGGCGCTTCACAGACAGTGAA